>NC_134020.1:10699250-10701750 GCF_040712315.1 Castanea sativa
AAGGAACCAAGGCTGTCAAGGATTCGAAGCTTCAGAGGTTTACTACAAGCTTCGAAGAGATCAAAATGGAGGAGGATGAGTCATTTGATGAGTTCTATGCCAAGCTTAAGGACATAGTGAACTCGGCCTTTTATCTTGGGGAAACCATTCTCGAACCCAAGATTGTTAGAAAGGTGCTCAAATCTCTACCAAAGAGATTTCATGCCAAGATCACCACAATTGAGGAATCAAAGGATATTGATAAAATTCCATTAACAAAGCTGGTTGGCAATCTGCAGACCTATGAGTTGGGTTTGTCTAGGATCGAAAAATCGAGCAAAAGCAAGAGCATGACACTGAAGGCCAAAAGCAGTGACACCAATGAGTCTTCTGATGATGAAGATTCTAAAATTAAATCCTACATTACAAGGTAGTTCAAAAAGTTTATGAAGAACATCAATGCCAAAGGATTTGACAAAGACCACAAGCAGTCCAATTCATCTTAGTTCAAGAGCCAAGATAAAAGGGCAGAAGGATGCTAGGGAAGGCAGTCAATACACTGTTCCCTCAGGACCCAAGTGTTTCGGGTGTCAAGGCTTTGGTCACATGAAACAAGAGCGCCCTTCTTATCTTAAGACCATCGGGAAGAGCAAGGCATTTGCGGCTACTTTAAGCGAAACTAAGCTTGAGGATGACTCTAAAAATGAGGATGATGGAATCCTGAATGCTTTCACCGCCACCGTAAATCCTACTAAGGGGATTGTGGAAGATACGGATGAAGAAGAGGACTTGGTGGAGTCCAAGTTTGAGAAGATGGATGAACAATATGACATCCACACAGACTATGCAAAATTATACAAGGTCTCTGAAAAGTATGAGAAGTTGTATAGGTTGGCCACCAAGAAGCTCAGTGATGTGGAGCTTGAACAAGAAGAACTCTCCACAAAGTTTGATAAAGCCAATCAAACCATTGGAGCACTGCAGTTTGAGAATAATTTCTTGGCTGAGAAAACCAAGAAGCTTGAGGCAGAACTATTCCAAGTCAGAGCTTAGCTGGAGAGGACTTCAAGTACAAAGCTTGATAAGATGCTCAGTATGCAGAAATTTGCTTCCGATCGAACCAGTTTAGGGTATGATTTCTCTTCTCCTAATATTGCTTCTTCTAGTACTACTGTTTTTGTTTCTCCTACTAATAATGTTGAATCTAAAAACAATGATGTCAAAACTGTGCTAGCTAGTGAGAACATAGACAAAGGTAAATCTATCTTTGGAGCACCCCCTAAGCTTGCTAAGAAAGATACCAAAAACCCTAGGGCTAAGAAAGGCAATACCCAAAAGCCTAAACAGAAGAAGCAGCATCTCTATGATCACTATGGAGCAGCTTGACATACTCGACCTAATTGCGAAAAGTGGCTAGTCACTCAACAAAGCAATAGTATGATCTATTCAGGAAACCAGAATCAGTTTCCATCCTCTTTTGCTCCTCTTAGAGATCTACAAAAAGCCCTCATGTTCCTTTTGAACTTGAATAGTTGCAATTTATCCCCCTCATCGCCAGGTCAAGGGTTCGCTAAAAGGAAAGGTTCTTCCAAGGTGTGGAAGGAAAAAGGCTTAAAGTGATTTTGTCACTTTTCTCTGTCTCTCTCTCTTTATTTTTGCTTGCATTACTTGTGTGTTTTGCTTTCTTTTTGAGTCAATATAGTTTTATGCATTGCTTTGTTTAAATTTTTTTGTTTGTGTGTTTTCAGTTTTGCTTTATTTTGTTTTTCATAAAAATTAAAAAATCATAAAAATACAAAAACAGTGTGTGCATGTATACATTGGTACTTATGTACCTTGAATGGCCAATGAAACAAAGTTTTCTAAACTTTGTATCTCTTGTAGCTTAGATGAGCATCTCTATGCACAACTAAGCAAGTGAGTTTTGTGGCACATGTTTGTGATGAGTAAGATTAAGTAATCTTTTGTACTTAACACTCGTATCACTCTTTTTGACGGGTAGGACTAGAAAATCTTAAGAGAAAGGCATAAATAACCATTTCACCATTGTTACCCGCTAATCATGAAATGACATCTGTATGCTTTGGTGTAGCAAAAGTGCAATGTCAAAAGCTTAACATAATTGAGTATTTATTTTCTCTCTCTTATATGCCCATGCATGATATGCTTAATAAAAGAAAATATGAAAAGAAATATTAAAGCAAAAAGAATGAAAATGCTTTAAATGTGATTACAAGCGTGTCTTCTAGGAGATGTGGGAGTTATAAGATATACCTTGAAGGTGATAATCCCCATCAAGCAGTTATGATTGTGTGTGAGTAAAATGGATTTGCTCATATCTCAAATTGTCATAACATGTAGACGCTTATGCAATCTTGCGATGTTTTTCACACACAACACGTAACACACAATATTCTTTGCTACTTTTGATACATGTGCAGGTACAATGTGATTTGGTCATCACAAGGTTTACATGTGTAAATGTATGCTCACTAAACTGTCTTAACTTGTTTTTGAAATA